>NW_026057576.1:43037981-43060481 GCF_023721935.1 Panthera uncia
AATTGATCAGCATAACAGCTTTTTATAACATATATATCTTTAAAACATCATTATGATTTAAGAACTGTAGAGGAATTTTACCTAAAATTTTTCATTAAGATTGCCAAGATATGGATATATGCTTCCTAGGATGGATCCTATGAAAATCAGATAAAAGAGATAAATGAAAGTAGCATGGCTTTTATAGATTCCATTTATTATGACTTCAGTATATTTGGAGAATGACTTCCTTTAATTTTATCTAATTGTTTTCAACAGCACTTATGAGGAGAAAATTCACACAATAGACCTGACCTACTATTTTTGAAAAGGCCTGCTTGTTAAGATTTGACCTTGACTGGTGTCTGTAAATGTACATTTCAAAGGGGTTCCTACCATTAACTAATACAAATTGCTCTCTGTACCTAAACTGTCTGTATAAACAATACGGTTTATGCTAAACACTTGCTTTCCTTCTGAGAATCTTGAATTTTGGTGCATGTCAAGCAGAGGCTGCCTATGTGATCAGTCCCCCCAAAAAACCCAGAAGACTGATTCTCTCATAAATCTCTCTGGTTGGAAACAATTCACATGCTTTGTCACAACTCATCGAAGAGGATTAGGCTTGTTGGGTGTAGATGAAGTTGAAGATACACTGTGACTTTTGTCTGGAAAACAGAACAATGTTAACATTTCAATTCACCCCAAATTAAACTATATGTTTATTATAACCATATTCAAAATCTCAGCAAACTTTTTGTAGAAATGAGAGAACTTATTCTAAAAATTCATATGCAAATGCAATGGCCTGGAATAACCAAAATAATTTTGAAAAAGAACAAAGTAGGAGAAATAATGCTACCAGATTTTAAGACTTCTTACAAAGCTACAGTAATCAAAACTGATTGGTACTTGTCTAAATATATACAGAACAATGGAAAAGAATAGAATCCAGAATTAGAACCACTCATAAAAAATAACTAGTTTTTGCAAAGCCATAAGACAATTTAATTTAAAAAGTATAGTCTTTGAACAAATAGTGCTGATACAGTCAGATATCCATATGCAAAACTTGTATTTTCATTATAACCCATACAATTTATAAAATGTACTCAAAATGTTAATTCAGTGAAGAAACTTCAGCATTTAGCATTACATTTAGCATTACACATGACTACTATTTGCAGAGGTTAAGCATGATCTAAGATTGGCATCCTTGTTGGTCAGAACCTGAGTCCGGTTTTGGAATACAGACTTAGATGCCCTCCTAGAGGAACACATTTTTGTTCAAATTATGGGCAGTGAGTATGCAGAGGACTTTCTGATAAGATAGAGCAGGTAAGATAAAATGCAAATATGTCCATAAGTCATTCCTTTCTTTATATCTTTGCCCTTTGGTAATACTCTTCTATACTAGCTCTGAGGTTGGCCATGGGAAATACCATGGACAAAGGAAAAGTGTAAAACATAAGGCAAGCAAGGCTTTGAAAGGCATTTCCTTTGTTGCATTTGAGACCTTTCCACCATCATGTCATTAAGTCTGAGCAAGCCTGTTTCATCAATCTGATGCCCTCTGTTAGGTGGTTATGCTGCTGACAGTCAACTGAGCGCCAATACAGGATTAAGCTTTGTTCCAAAACACTAGAAAAACTTCTCAACCAAGTCCAGCCAAATTGACAAGCCGCAAACTCATAAACTAAATAAACGGTTGTTGTTTTAATACATTGTATTTGAGGGGAAATTTTGGGGTCAAGCAACTGTTATGCATGAAATGCTAACTTAGAAAACACAAAATTAAACATGCTATAGGCTAATGAAAAATAAATTACTCAAAATTGCTCATAGTCCTAAATGTAAAAAACTAAAACTCTAAATCTTCTATAAGATAGAAAATTTGTGTAACCTTAAGTTAAAGGTTTCTTAGATAAAATATCCAAAGCATAATCCATGAGAAAAAAATTGTTAAATCGGACTTCATAAAAATCACTGCAAGAGACAATATTAAAGGAACAAAAAGATGAACCACAGACTGGGAAAAAATGTTTGCAAAATCTTACATCTGATAAAGTACTTGTATCCAGAATACATAAATAACTCTAAAACTTTATAATAAGAAAAAAAATTAATAGGCAAAACGATCTAAACAGATGTTTCATAAAAGAAGATACATGGATAAAAAATGCTCAACATTATTAATGTTCAGGAGAATGGAAGCTAAAAGCCCAATGAAATACCACCTTGCATGCGTTAGCAGTACTGGTGGCAGTGTGAAATGGTGTATCTATTTTGGAAAACAGTTTGACAATTTCACCTCTCAAATGACTCAGTCGTTTTACTCCGAAGTATTAACCCAAGAAAAATAAAATAGTTATGTTGATATAGAGCCTTGTACATGAACATTTATAGTAGATTTCTTTTGTAATAACCAAACACTGGAAACAACTGAAATGTTCATTAACAAGTGGGAGCAGATGAACAGACTGTATTACAGTACTTTGCTTTATCTGTGGGGGATGTGCCCCAAGACCTCCAGGGGATGCCTGAAACCATGGATAGTACTTAACCTTAAACAGTATTTCCTGTTTGTCTTTATACATACATAGCTCTAATAAAATTTAGTGTGTAAATTAGGCACAGTTAAAACAATAACTAATATATAATAGAACAGTTATAATTGTATACTATAATAAAGGATATGTGAATGTGGTCCCTCTCTCTCTTAAAATAATTTATTGGGCTGTACTCACCCTTCTTTTCTTTTCATGATGATGGAAGATGATAAAATGCTTCCGTGATGAGATGAAGGAGGTGAATGACGTAGGCATTGTGACTTAATAGCTTAGTATTAAGCCTACAGACCTCTGACAACAAGTCAGGAGGAGGATCATCTGTTTGGGTAACTGAAACTGTTGAAAACAAAACTGCAAACAAGGGGAGACTATTGTAGATCTACACTATACAATGGAATACTACTCATAAAAAGGAAAGAACTATAGATATATGCAACATCATAGTTAAGTAGGCTTAGTGCAGAGTAATTATGCTGAGTGAAAGAAATCAGACAAAAAATAAGCCCTGTGACTCAACTTAATTAAAATTCATAAACATCCAAACTATTGTGACATAAATCAGATCATCAGTATAGGATGGGGTGAGGAGGGGCAACAAGATGAATCAGAAAGCATGTGATGGATATATTCATTACCCTGTCTGTGGTAATGGTTCTGTGGGTATATACAGAGATCAAAACATCAAATTGTACATCATATATATATATATGTGTGTGTGTGTGTGTGTGTGTGTGTGTGTGTGTGTGTGTATGCAGTTTCCTGTATGTCAATTATTCATCACTAAAGCTTTTAAAAAGAATAATAAAATGCCAACAAAGATGTTTAGTACCTATGTATTCTGAGGGCTTTAATTCAAACTTTGCTAACAAAATTACAAAGATAGTATATTGTAATTTAGAGAAATTGAGGGTTATGTGTTATTTTTTTTCTTGAAGTTTATAATATAGATAACATTATAGTCATGGCAGCTTCACATATGCAATTATCATTTAAAATACTTTATCAACATATTGTTAAAATAATCTCATAAATGTAAACCTAGCATATAAAATGGTGTATGTGTATGGGTGTGTGTGTGCATGTTAGTATCTTTACCTTGCCAGATCGATACTTGAAAAGTGATTCAGAGATATTATGTCAGTGTAATGAGCTATAGGATATGTAAGATATTTGTTTGTAAGACCAAATAGTTCAAATTCAAATATTGAGTCTAGCATTATACTTCATAATAATTTAGATAAAATTTTAGCAGGTATTTCTCCTTCCTTTCCTAGAAAAATAAAGGCAGAGGTGGGGGAGAGGAAAAACTTGAATTTTCACAGGTTGACTATAGATTAATTTTTTCAGGTTACTTATGGTAACTTTGGATGCAAATTTGGAGGATATAAGCATTGTGTGTTTCAAAGAGCTAAAATATTCTATTTTTTCCACTTGGAATATATCCAATGAAAAGACCATTTGTAAAAGCCAGAAGGCACAAATGGAATATTAGTGAGTGTTGAGCTTGAATGCACACAAATTGAGCTACCTCATGCATGATATTTTTCTTCATAGAAAATATATAGATATATACCAAATGGGAAAGTATACATGTTTTTACTTTAGGTGCCATAGAAAATCAGTTTAAAAATATCTGATACTTAAATGAAACTTTGGGTACCTAAGGAGCCTATCACTGTAATAAGAGAAAGCCCTGAGAAATTTTCTTAATAAGGAAATAGTTATAATCTCTTTTGACAAAGGGATAGGAAGGTTGTCTCCAGAAATGATTAACTGAAAGGCTCAACACATCATCAGAAGATGACCATCTTCTCAAGTATGTTGTTGTTTCCCTCATAGCTGCCATAGTTTCAAGCTTCAGATTGGACAGAAAAACACCCATCAGAAGAGAAACTATTCCTTCGTGCATGTTTCTCTTCAATCAGTGAAGAAATCTTTACTAAAAGTTCCCCAGAAGTCTTTCTCCAGGTTGCCTTAATAAAAATTGTATCCCATGACCATGCTTACCTCAATAGTTAGCAATATGGTAAAACCCCAATAATTGATTTTGACCCTATATGAACTAGATTGATAGAATTAGAGCCACTCTCCCTTGAGCCAACTTGGGGAATAAGAATGGAATGCCTTTTGAATAGAATACTTCCAAATGTTTACTACATATATCTATAGCCTCACCTTAAGTAAATGTTAAAGTGACTGAGAATTCCAAATATATATCAGTGGACTTACGCTGGTTTTCTACAAGAATTTATATTTAAATTTACACTGTATTGGAATGAAAATATGTAAAATAAAATGGGGAGGAAAAAGTGAAGATTATAGAAGAATGGAAATTTATGATGCTGTATTTTTAATGGACAAGTGTTATCCTATTACCAACTGTGCTGTATAACCATATTTGATCTATAAAATCAGTTACATTAAAAAAGAATTCATTTTACCAGATAGATACAAAAATTGCCTATAAAGTCCATAAAGTAAATTAAGTCTATCAAATCAATTTATCTATCCATCTATATCTATCTATCATCTCTATCTTCAGTAGAAAGAGAAGTAATATCATTACCACACTAGAACTGAAACAAAATTAAAAATTAATATTTAATTAATTCATAGAAATTCTTAAAAAATAAACATTTTTCTTAAAATACTTTCAATTTATAGGAAACTTACAAAAAAGTACAGATTTCTCATATTAAATACCTACCTGTTTTACGTTGTTAACATTTTACATTAGTATGATACCTATGATAAATTAATGAACCAATACTGCTATATTATTATTTAGTCCATAATTTACTCTTATTTATTTTTATTTATTTATTTTTTACCTATTTAATAGCCCTTTCTCTGTTTCAGGATCTCATGCATGATACCATATTTCATTTAGTGTTATGTCTCCTTAGGCTCCTCTTGGCTGTGATAGTTTCTCAGACTTTCCTTGTTTTCGATAACTGTTTTGAAGACTTCTGGTTAAGCTTTTTGTAGAATGTGCCTCAACTGGGATTCATTTAATTATGATTACACTGGGATATGGATTTGGTCTCACCACATGATATCAAGGGTACATACTATCAACATGACTTCTCACCATTGATGTTAATTTTGATCACTTAGTAGGCGTAGTGGCCACTTTTGGGCAACCAACTGGAGCAATGGAAACCTGAATACAGTAAAAGGGCCCACAGTGACCCCCAGGGCTGAATACAAAGAGGCCCATCAGACAACCTACCTCAAAATATCCATAAGCCTTCGTTGACCAATGGGTTACTGATACCTGGACATACGTACCAAAAAAGGAAAAATCCATGTCTCCATACCTCCTCACCTTCCTCACTTTTCTACAGCCTGTCACCACTGCCTCCTGGCAGACAGTCTCTCCTTTGCTGTCCTGCCCCCTGCTCCCTTGCAGTGTGCTTCTATCTCCTTTATTCTGCTTAGGTGATTTTTTTCACCCCCCGAACTGCTGGTCTCCATCCAATTGGGTGACCCAACAACAGAAGTAGTGTTTGTCAGGTTTCTCCACTATAAAATTACTCTTGGATCTCCTTTTCTCTATTGTGCTTTCTGGAAGGAGGTCCTTATGAATGGTCACACTTAAAGAATGGGGAGTTGTGCTCTATTTCCTTGATGGCATATTAATTACATAAATGATGTGGAATTCTACATGAGAGGTTTGTATATTCTTGGTTATTTATTTACTTACTTAATAATATATATCATCAAATTCCTAAGATTTTTTGAGTGTTTCAAAAAAAAGCAGGAGAGTTAAGAGAATGTTGGTTTGTATCATTTTATTATTTTTAATAGGCTTACATATCTTTTTAACAGCTACCAAAAGCAATTGATTTTTACTGCACTTTAGACTTCTGCTACCATCAAATTATTTATTCCTTATTCTAATATGCTCCAATTACTGGCTCCCTGGTCTCCCTCTCACCTTTCGTCTGGAAGAAAATCTTGGTTTTTCTCTAAAAACTTATAGCAAACCAGTTTTATAAAACAGAATGACAAGCTATGCCTAGAATATTCTATAATCTTAGAGCTTATTAATCAATAAACAACGTCTTTCCTGTATTCTAGTCATAAGAAAAGCACACTTTATGTTTTTTAACTAGTAAATATATCTCAGAGTTTAAGTGCTCACTGTTTGAGAAGTCAGGGAAATCTCTACGCAAGAACCCATGAAAGGGTAGTTTTAATAATAAAGGCCATCATTTTTTTCTAATTCTAACTACACATCTTTTACTTTAAAAAGTCCAGAGGTGCCTGGGTGGTTCGGTCAGTTAAACATCCAACTTTGGCTCAGGTCATGATCTCACAGTTCAGGAGTTAGAGCCCTGCATCCAGCTCTGTGCTGACAGCTCAGAGCCTGGAGCCTGCTTCGGATTCTGTGTCTCCCTCTCTTTCTGCCCCTCCCCTGCTCATGCTCTGTCTCTCTCAAAAATAAACATTAAAAAAAAAGTAATAAATAATATAGTCCAATGGGTATCGGAACTAAAAAAATTCAGTAGTTCTCATTTACCTAAGTTGTTTTAAATCCAATATTCTCAAATATCTATGATTTGGAAAGAACAAGGAATTATTTACTGAGAAATATCTTCACTTTTTCTGAACATACCTTTGACCCACATTCATACACAGGTGTTTAGCTTACTTGATTTTAACCAGAGAATATACTCCTTAATTTTTAGTATATCATAGCTTATAACTCTGTCTTTAATCCACTACATAGATTTTTTTTTTCTACTTCTAGTACTTGCTGTAGGATTTAATCCAACTGAGGCTGTCACTCGATACTTAAGGAAATTTTGGTTGTGAGAAAAATGAAAAATAAAAAGGATCAACTCATAGTTATACAAGTTATCTAAACTTGTACTGGAAGTAACATAATTTGTCTACTGGTGTATCAAACATACCCCAAATATACTCATTTGGCTCTTCTAAAATTAAATACTTGAGGGTACCTTCAGGTGGAACATATAATTTTGAGTTCAGCATCAGTAATACCAATCTCTTTAAATTAAATGTACCCATAATCCAACTGAGTTTGATCCCTGAGTTTTAATATTTTATTGTTTGATACATGAAATTATTCGTAATTTGCATGTCTGGGCAACATCATTTGAACTTGAATCAGCCAACAGAAGAAATAGCTCCATAATTCATTATTATATCCACTTTTAGCAAATCAGTGAAGATGTCTGAAGTACATCATATAGTGTTTTACGAATATTCAGATATCCAAGGATATGCTTCTCAGACTTCAATATTAGAAACCTGTGTTTATATTGAGTAAAATATTTGTTTTTATTTTAGATTATAACTGATTATGCTCCTTTCTTTGCCTTGGTGACTGAGAAGTTAAAACAAACTGGTGTATAATTTCTATGAATACAACAGAAACTTAAGACTCTTATGGTGCACATCATACCAAAGGTGGTGTGGATTTGAATTTGGATGCTCTTTTCAGGTCTTTTTTACTTGAATTTCAATGCCTTACACATCATAGATACTTAGGCATGATATTAAGACTAAAATTATAGTATTGTGCCTTCTGTAAATGACTTTTTATATTTGTTCTTCCTTTATTGTTCTACTTCAGTCAGAAAAATAGACGGGAGATTGAAAGGGATAACTATAAGAAAATATAACTTGTCACTGGACAGATTTTACAGCAACATTGCATAGAAGTACGTGCTCATAGAACTAGGCTCGATTGAAGTTATCTACAAAGTTGCTCCATCTTGGGATGCTGAAAGATTTTATGCACTAAGTTGGATGGTTGTGATGTGGAAATAAAAAAGGCTGCAGTTTTGACATTTTATTACCTGGCAATCTCCCCAGATTGAGAGTTCTACCCGTGAAGGCAGCCATACGCCCACTGCCTCTGTACTCCATGGCTTCTGAGTTGCCAGATGTTTTTTTTGTTTGTTTGTTTGTTTATTTGTTAACAGATAACTTTCTTTGGAACACTATCTTGGCTCTCAAAATACGCTTAATATGTTATTTTAGTCCTTTAATGCTATCATTATAGATCATTTCAGAGCTTTACGACTTTCATTTTCTGACTGTAAGTATTCATATTTTTCTTGAAATTTTCACATATAACAATCCATAATCATAATCAATATTTCTTAGCCTCAAAATAGTTACAAAGTAACTATGTAACTATAGTTACAATAGTAACAAACGATATGTTATCATATGAATGTACAGTTAACTCTCCAATACATGTCAAAACACTACCCTATACATTATTGATACCTTATTTCTCTCTCTTATGTATTTTACTTTGAAGTCATTTTAAGCCATTTTGTGACATGGCAAATTCAAATTAAATGCATACAAAAATGAGGTTTTTACTTGAGGTCCTGAATATATTTTCTGTAACTTAACTTGATAAATAAAATAATAATTTGTCAAAAAATGGTTAAATGTCCTATTATAGTAAAATTTCCCCTTTATCAGAAATTACAGCATGTAGTCCAAGAAAACACATAAAAATTATTAATGACATATATTTCTAAGTATTGTTTACTTTTTGCAGACACGGATGTATCAGAAATGAAAATGTCGTATGTTAAACAAAGTAAATTTTATAATTCTCACAAGAGAATTCTGCCATTACTAGTCCATATTTTCTTTATTGATATTTTATTCTGCACTATGCTCCCCCCTCAATGCTTCCCCCCCACTCCCCTAAATATTTCTTCAGAGAAGAAGAAAGATGGGGTGGGAAATAGATATCAGACTTGCATGAATGCCATTTAGTGGAATATTTTCTCTGGTGGAGGAATGTATGTGCTATGATGTGCCTAATGAAGCTCAAGTGCAGTCTAAAGGAGTCAGGAATCAAGGTATTCCTTTATTATGACGAGCATACCATCCACTTCTGGCTGAAATGTTTCCCCTGTGGGGTAACACCACCCGTTATCTGAGGTAGACAAAGCATTTAAAATTAAAGTGCTTAGAATTTTCATCATAAAATTTCCTGTCTCCAACATGAAGGAAAAATCTCTCCTGAATGAAAGTGGTAAACCAGACAAAATGGTAATTTCTGGAAGACTTCAGAAGGAGACAGTGACTGGAGTTGTTTTATTTGCTTGTTTTTGTTTGTTTATTGTTTTCAGTTGTTTTTTTTTTTACACCACAATAGTATCTGCGCAAAGAATCAACTCTATCAAATTTTAAATGCAGAGCATTGAGAAATAGTCAAAACACAACTAAAGTAATATTTGAAAAGATGTGTATCGTTGAGAAACATATGTGAAGTTCGTGCTATATTTTCCCAACTGCACGACAAAACTGAATGTTATGAGAAGGACAGAGATGTGTGTAAAACATCCTGCAAATGTTAAATGTTAAACAGGTAGTGGTTCCTATAATTCTTCTTATTTACATAAAAATAAAAAAAAAACAAAATTAGACTTAAATTTGCAGTTATGAAATTGTGAATGTCCAAGCTTGAGGATGATATTTTAAATGGTGCTATTATCAATCATAAATGGTTCTCCATTTGTAGCATCAATAAACTTTCCTCAGGTTATTCATGATTTTGTGTAAAACGAAATTAACTGTAAGAAAAAATTTTGTTTGATGGCAGTTCATACTTGGAAAATGGAAGGTGGCAATAACATAAGTACATATAAGGAGCCTCTCTCTCATATTTATCAGTCAGAAGGTTGAATAACTTTAGATCTAGCAGAAAGCACATTGAAATGCCATTGGGAAAACTAGACCATGCTTTCACATCCATGTAATTATGTGGATCTGTCTCTAATAAGATATTTTCATTTTTGTATCTGACAGTAAGATTTGACTGTGTGGAATGGGATAAAATATGCTAAAATAATGAATGAAATATGTGATAAAAACATAATTAAAATATATAAGGCAGCAAAATTACAAGTATGTGACCTAAAAAAATGTAGCACTAAAAATGTATATAAAATGATACATATGAATTAGAATTCATATTATAATACTAAAGTATATAATAAATCAGATTCAAAATTAATAAATGTTGACAAAATGATTACTCCCTCCACAGTTCTGTCTTCAGCTTCATTTAAAAAAAAAATTATTTGTTTTTGAGAGAGAGCACAAGGAAGGGAGGGGCAGAGAGAGAAAGAGAGAGAAACATGGAATCCGAAGCAGGCTCCAGGCTCTGAATTGTCAGTGCAGAGCCAAGGAGGGGCCATGAGATCATGACCTGAGCCAAAATTGGACACTTAACCGACTGACCGACCCAGACACCCCTCCAGCTTCACTTTTTTTTTTTTTTTTTTTTTTCTTTTTTTTTTTTTTTTTTTTTTATTTTTTAATATATGAAATTTACTGTCAAATTGGTTTCCATACAACACCCAGTGCTCATCCCAAAAGGCGCCCTCCTCAATACCCATCACCCACCCTGCCCTCCCTCCCACCCCCATCAACCCTCAATTTGTTCTCAGTTTTTAACAGTCTCTTATGCTTTGGCTCTCTCCCACTCTAACCTCTTTTTTTTTTTTTTTTTCCTTCCCCTCCCCCATGGGTTTCTGTTATGTTTCTCAGGATCCACATAAGAGTGAAACCATATGGTATCTGTCTTTCTCTGTATGGCTTATTTCACTTAGCATCACACTCTCCAGTTCCATCCATGTTGCTACAAAAGGCCATATTTCATTTTTTCTCATTGCCACGTAGTATTCCATTGTGTATATAAACCACAATTTCTTTATCCATTCATCAGTTGATGGACATTTAGGCTCTTTCCATAATTTGGCTACTGTTGAGAGTGCCGCTATAAACATTGGGGTACAGGTGCCCCTATGCATCAGTACTCCTGTATCCCTTGGATAAATTCCTAGCAGTGCTATTGCTGGGTCATAGGGTAGGTCTATTTTTAATTTTCCGAGGAACCTCCACACTGCTTTCCAGAGCGGCTGCACCAATTTGCATTCCCACCAACAGTGCAAGAGGGTTCCTGTTTCTCCACATCCTCTCCAGCATCTATAGTCTCCTGATTTCTTCATTTTGGCCACTCTGACTGGCGTGAGGTGATATCTGAGTGTGGTTTTGATTTGTATTTCCCTGATAAGGAGCGACATTGAACATCTTTTCATGTGCCTGTTGGCCATCCGGATGTCTTCTTTAGAGAAGTGTCTATTCATGTTTTCTGCCCATTTCTTCACTGGGTTATTTGTTTTTCGGGTGTGGAGTTTGATGAGCTCTTTATAGATTTTGGATACTAGCCCTTTGTCCGATGTGTCATTTGCAAATATCTTTTCCCATTCCGTTGGTTGCCTTTTAGTTTTGTTGGTTGTTTCCTTTGCTGTGCAGAAGCTTTTTATCTTCATAAGGTCCCAGTAATTCACTTTTGCTTTTAATTCCCTTGCCTTTGGGGATGTGCCGAGTAAGAGATTGCTACGGCTGAGGTCAGAGAGGTCTTTTCCTGCTTTCTCCTCTAAGGTTTTGATGGTTTCCTGTCTCACATTCAGGTCCTTTATCCATTTTGAGTTTATTTTTGTGAATGGTGTGAGAAAGTGATCTAGTTTCAACCTTCTGCATGTTGCTGTCCAGTTCTCCCAGCACCATTTGTTAAAGAGACTGTCTTTTTTCCATTGGATGTTCTTTCCTGCTTTGTCAAAGATGAGTTGGCCATACATTTGTGGGTCTAGTTCTGGGGTTTCTATTCTATTCCATTGGTCTATGTGTCTGTTTTTATGCCAATACCATGCTGTCTTGATGATGACAGCTTTGTAGTAGAGGCTAAAGTCTGGGATTGTGATGCCTCCTGCTTTGGTCTTCTTCAAAATTACTTTGGCTATTCGGGGCTTTTTGTGGTTCCATATGAATTTTAGGATTGCTTGTTCTAGTTTCGAGAAGAATGCTGGTGCAATTTTGATTGGGATTGCATTGAATGTGTAGATAGCTTTGGGTAGTATTGACATTTTGACAATATTTATTCTTCCAATCCATGAGCAGGGAATGTCTTTCCATTTCTTTATATCTTCTTCAATTACCTGCATAAGCTTTCTATAGTTTTCAGCATACAGATCTTTTACATCTTTGGTTAGATTTATTCCTAGGTATTTTATGCTTCTTGGTGCAATTGTGAATGGGATCAGTTTCTTCATTTGTCTTTCTGTTGCTTCATTGTTAGTGTATAAGAATGCAACTGATTTCTGCACATTGATTTTGTATCCTGCAACTTTGCTGAATTCATGTATCAGTTCTAGCAGACTTTTGGTGGAGTCTATCGGATTTTCCATGTATAATATCATGTCATCTGCAAAAAGCGAAAGCTTGACTTCGTCTTTGCCAATTTTGATGCCTTTGATTTCCTTTTGTTGTCTGATTGCTGATGCTAGAACTTCCAGCACTATATTAAACAACAGCGGTGACAGTGGGCATCCCTGTCGTGTTCCTGATCTCAGGGAAAAAGCTCTCAGTTTTTCCCCGTTGAGGATGATGTTAGCTGTGGGCTTTTCATAAATGGCCTTTATGATCTTTAAGTATGTTCCTTCTATCCCGACTTTCTCAAGGGTTTTTATTAAGAAAGGGTGCTGGATTTTGTCAAAGGCCTTTTCTGCATCGATTGACAGGATCATATGGTTCTTCTCTTTTTTTTTGTTAATGTGATGTATCACGTTGATCGATTTGCGAATGTTGAACCAGCCCTGCATCCCAGGAATGAATCCCACTTGATCATGGTGAATAATTCTTTTTATATGCCGTTGAATTCGATTTGCTAGTATCTTATTAAGAATTTTTGCATCCATATTCATCAGGGATATTGGCCTGTAGTTCTCTTTTTTTACTGGGTCTCTGTCTGGTTTAGGAATCAAAGTAATACTGGCTTCATAGAATGAGTCTGGAAGTTTTCCTTCCCTTTCTATTTCTTGGAATAGCTTGAGAAGGATAGGTATTATCTCTGCTTTAAATGTTTGGTAGAACTCCCCTGGGAAGCCATCTGGTCCTGGACTCTTATTTGTTGGGAGATTTTTGATAACCGATTCAATTTCTTCGCTGGTTATGGGTCTGTTCAAGCTTTCTATTTCCTCCTGATTGAGTTTTGGAAGAGTGTGGGTGTTTAGAAATTTGTCCATTTCTTCCAGGTTGTCCAATTTGCTGGCATATAATTTTTCATAGTATTCCCTGATAATTGTTTGTATCTCTGAGGGATTGGTTGTAATCATTCCATTTTCATTCATGATTTTATCTATTTGGGTCATCTCCCTTTTCTTTTTGAGAAGCCTGGCTAGAGGTTTGTCAATTTTGTTTATTTTTTCAAAAAACCAACTCTTGGTTTCGTTGATCTGCTCTACCGTTTTTTTAGATTCTATATTGTTTATTTCTGCTCTGATCTTTATTATTTCTCTTCTTCTGCTGGGTTTAGGCTGCCTTTGCTGTTCTGCTTCTATTTCCTTTAGGTGTGCTGTTAGATTTTGTATTTGGGATTTTTCTTGTTTCTTGAGATAGGCCTGGATTGCAATGTATTTTCCTCTCAGGACTGCCTTCGCTGCGTCCCAAAGCGTTTGGATTGTTGTATTTTCTTTTTCGTTTGTTTCCATGTATATTTTAATTTCTTCTCTAATTGCCTGGTTGACCCACTCATTCTTTAGTAGGGTGTTCTTTAACCTCCATGCTTTTGGAGGTTTTCCAGACTTTTTCCTGTGGTTGATTTCAAGCTTCATAGCATTGTGGTCTGAAAGTATGCATGGTATAATTTCAATTCATGTAAACTTATGAAGGGCTGTTTTGTGACCCAGTATATGATCTATCTTGGAGAATGTTCCATGTGCACTCGAGAAGAAAGTATATTCTGTTGCTTTGGGATGCAGAGTTCTAAATATATCTGTCAAGTCCATCTGATCCAATGTGTCATTCAGGGCCCTTGTTTCTTTATTGACCGTGTGTCTAGATGATCTATCCATTTCTGTAAGTGGGGTGTTAAAGTCCCCTGCAATGACCACATTCTTATCAATAAGGTTGCTTATGTTTATGAGTAATTGTTTTATATATCTGGGGGCTCGGGTATTTGGCGCATAGACATTTATAATAGTTAGCTCTTCCTGGTGGATAGACCCTGTGATTATTATATAATGCCCTTCTTCATCTCTTGTTACAGCCTTTAATTTAAAGTCTAGTTTGTCTGATATAAGTATGGCTACTCCAGCTTTCTTTTGGCTTCCAGGAGCATGATAAATAGTTCTCCATCCCCTCACTCTCAATCTAAAGGTGTCCTCAGATCTAAAATGAGTCTCTTGTAGACAGCAAATAGATGGGTCTTGTTTTTTTATCCATTCTGATACCCTATGTCTTTTAGTTGGCGCATTTAATCCATTTACATTCAGTGTTATTATAGAAAGATATGGGTTTAGAGTCATTGTGATGTCTGTATGTTTTATGCTTGTAGTGATGTCTCTGGTACTTTGTCTCACAGGATCCCCCTTAGGATCTCTTGTAGGGCTGGTTTCGTGGTGACAAATTCCTTCAGTTTTTGTTTGTTTGGGAAGACCTTTATCTCTCCTTCTATTCTAAATGACAGACTTGCTGGATAAAGGATTCTCGGCTGCATATTTTTTCTGTTTAGCACACTGTAGATATCGTGCCAAGCCTTTCTGGCCTGCCAAGTTTCAAAGGAGAGATCAGTCACGAGTCTTATAGGTCTCCCTTTATAAGTGAGGGCACGTTTATCCCTTGCTGCTTTCAGAATTTTCTCTTTATCCTTGTATTTTGCCAGTTTCACTATGATATGTCATGCAGAAGATCGATTCAAGTTACGTCTGAAGGGAGTTCTCTGTGCCTCTTGGATTTCAATGCCTTTTTCCTTCCCCAGTTCAGGGAAGTTCTCAGCTATAATTTGTTCAAGTACCCCTTCAGCACCTTTCCCTCTCTCTTCCTCCTCTGGGATACCAATTATGCGTATATTATTTCTTTTTAGTGTATCACTTAGTTCTCTAATTTTCCCCTCATACTCCTGGATTTTTTTATCTCTCTTTCTTTCAGCTTCCTCTTTCTCCATAACTTTATCTTCTAGTTCACCTATTCTCTCCTCTGCCTCTTCAAGCCGAGCCATCGTGGATTCCATTTTGTTTTGCATTTCGTTTAAAGCGTTTTTCAACTCCTCGTGACTGTTCCTTAGTCCCTCGATCTTTGTGGCAAGAGATTCCCTGCTGTCCTGTATACTGTTTTCAAGCCCAGCGATTAATTTTATGACTATTATTCTAAATTCACTTTCTTTTATATTATTTAAATCCTTTTTGATCAGTTCATTAGCTGTTGTTATTTCCTGGAGATTCTTCTGAGGGGAATTCTTCCGTTTGGTCATTTTGGAGAGTCCCTTGCGTGGTGAGGACCTGCAGTGCACTTCCCCTGTGCTGTGGTGTATAACTGGAGTTAGTGGGCGGGGCCGCAGTCCGACCCGATGTCTGCCCCCAGCCCACTGCTGGGGCCACAGTCAGACTGGTGTGTGCCTTCTCTTCCCCTCTCCTAGGGGCGGGATTCACTGTGGGGTGGCGTGTCCCGTCTGGGCTACTTGCACACTGCCAGGCTTGTGTTGCTGGGGATCTGGCGTATTAGCTGGGGTGGGTAGGCAAGGTGCACGGGGGGTGGAGGGGCAGGCTTAGCTCGCTTCTCCTTAGGTGATCCACTCCAGGAGGAGCCCTGTGGCAGCGGGAGGGAGTCAGATCCGCTGCCGGAGGTTTGGCTCCGCAGAAGCACAGAGTTGGGTGTTTGCGCGGAGCGAGCAAGTTCCCTGGCAGGAACTGGTTCCCTTTGGGATTTTGGCTGGGGGATGGGCGGGGGAGATGGCGCTGGCGCCTTTGTTCCCCGCCAAGCTGAGCTCTGCCGTCCGGGGGCTCAGCAGCTCTCCCTCCCTTTGTCCTCCAGCCTTCCCGCTTTCCGAGCAGAGCTGTTAACTTATGACCTCCCAGACGCTAAGTCGCGCTTGCTGTCGGAACACAGTCCGTCCGGCCCCTCCGCTTTTGCCAGCCAGACTCGGGGGCTCCGCTTGGCCGGCGAGCCGCCCCTCCGCCCCGGCTCCCTCCCGCCAGTCCGTGGAGCGCGCACCGCCTCGCCGCCCTTCCTACCCTCTTCCGTGGGCCTCTAGTCTGCGCTTGACTCCGGAGACTCCCTTCTGCTAATCCTCTGGCGGTTTTCTGGGTTCTTTAGGCAGGTGTAGGTGGAATCTGAGTGATCGGCAGGACGTGCTGTGAGCCCCGCGTCCTCCTACGCCGCCATCTTCCGGACTCCCAGCTTCACTTTTTATAATGGATTGCACAAAGGATTTGATGAAACTAATAAAAATACCTTTTATGAATAATCATAATTGAGCACTGACAATATGCTAAGAATTATGCTAACCTCATTTAATTTTATTTAATTACTCTTTAAAACAATCCTCTTACTTAGAAATTATTATTTTTCCTTTCCTATAGTTGACTAATATTAAGACTATAAATCTAAGTAATTTGATTTCTCTAGGTATGAAATGGGGGAACCCAAGGGATATAATAAAAATACTTGTGTAATAAGAAATAAGTACCTGCCAATTAGAATAAATGCCCAACAATTCAAATGACCACTGGGCTGCAACATCTCAGTGAGTTCTGGTTGAATATTAGTCTTGGAAGTCCAAAGAAAACCCCACATATTTCTGATGCTAAATTCTACATGATATCACTCAAATGTAACAGAATCAAGTGTACAGATATTTTGAGATTAGAGTGATGGTTAAATAATCCTGAGAAAATATAGTCAAATACAAGATTAATGCACAAAAAATACATAGCATGTACTCTTAATGCATGCTATAGTGGCATATGATTCATTTTCTGCCTTCCTAGCATCCAAAGCATAATGTAAGATCCAAAGGACATGTAAACAATTTTCCTGTACAATATCTAGTATGAAAAGGAAAATCTAAAAAAAATTATAAGATTGTGAGCAACAATAACATAAAATCCAAGAAGGTTTTTTTAAGAAGGCAAAGTTGATTATAAGATGAGACCTGAGAGATTTTCCTTACTTGGAGACCCAGAAAGCAAATGTGAGTTACAGGGCAGAAGAGACATAACCTTTCCTCTATCTCTAGTAAATATTAAGTTTCACAAAGCAATTTCTTTTTCAATCTGTCTATGAAATCCCATAGCATGAAGCCAGGATGCAGTTCAGTAATAACAATAACAGAACACTGTGAAATATTCAGAAAGTGTACATAATTTTCATTATTTATTTTAATACAAAAATTTTCCCTAAATTAGTTTATATTATTCATATTATTCATTGTTACACACACACACACACACACACACACACACACACACACGGGTTCTTGGGTTAATGAAAAGGGAGAAGTAAGATGGCAATATACAATTGATTTATTTTTATAATTTTTCCTTTTTTTCTTAATGGATATATAGGTTATTTCAGCACCCTATGGAAATTATTAATTCAAAATTGTAATTGATTGGTAATAATAATAGATAAAGCCAGTCTTTAAAGGTTCAATTTATTAAATTGAGGAAAGAAATTTTCCATGTAGTAAAAGTTCTTACTTTAAGACTAATATTCTGCTAATGTGCTTGCATAATTCATGCCACTTGAATTAAACCAGTAATAAAAATGCAACGATAATTTACTTTTAATTACAACAAAAAACTCTGAAGGGAGTTTAGAATATTCAGTCCAAGCTGACTATATTGATGTATACTTTTTTAATATTAAAACAGAACATTAAACATCTCAGCTCCTGTGTGTGTATATTTATTTCGTTCAAAGGTTTTGAAGTAAGCAGAAGTCATTTTAACATTTGTTAGCATGTACTAAGACATTAATTAACTTCAGTGGCACACAAACCTTTTTTTTTTTTTTTTTTTTTTTATAAGGAAGTTAACTCTTCAGTATGATGAAAGGCTTGCCATTTGGCAGTTTAATTTTCTACCTCTCTTCTTAATACCACTGCTAGATGGACAGCTTCCTTTATTTAAACCGTGTCCTTATCAGTTCTCTACAGGACCTGACACACTTAGCTAGTAACCCTGCAATCCCATCTCTCACATTTGTTAGAACTCTATTTCCTTACGCATCAATGAACACAGAATATTTTCAAGTATGTCCAGATAGTAGGGACTATGTAAAAGATAAACCAGAAGGAAATTTCTATCAACCTGAAAGCAACTTTAAAACACAGTGAACTCCAGAGCATTCTTTTCAAATATATTACATTTCCTCTTTCATTTTCACAATGTGATCATCAATTTTTGGCTAGAACTGAAATATGTGTGTGTACACATATCTATATATATTTTTATTTATATACACAATCAATATAATGGTCTTCAAAATTTGCTTTATACCCGTCTCTAATGAAGAAATATTAGACTGTGTATATCAAAAGTATGTTTAGACGAAACGAAGACAACAAAGGTTATTTTAAACCCTAAACTCAAACTCTATACTTGAGTGTCTTATGGTTTGTTTCCCTCTCTCTATTTTTTTTGTCCCTCTATGTTCATCATTTTTGTTTCTTAAGTAGCACATATGAGTGAAATCATATGGTATTTGCCTTTCTCTGACTTATTTCACTTGGCATAATGCATTCTAGCTTGATGAGGTCCCAGTAGTTCACTTTTGCTTTTGCATCCAGTCTACATTTATATTTTGTCTTCTGGACCCTAGTGTGACCTGATTCATGCATTGTGCTTACATATTATTAGCTGAATTTTAGTTTGATTTTAAAAACCTGATATGCAATCTTATAATTATATGTCCTTTGGATTGCAACTAAGAATTCAAACTTTAAATGTAAGGCAGAATTGTTAAAGGGCACCATTTTATAATATACACTGTTGCTTAAATGGGCCTTTGTTCTCTGAAGAGCTAAGATCATACTCAGATTTCTTGCTTAAAGCCATAAAGAAAATCCAATGAAAAGTTTTAAAAAGAAGAAATTTTGAAACACTTTAAACACCCAATTAAGAATTTTGGAAATTGATATGAACCACATATTAGATATACAATTATTTCTAACACCAGTGTAAATTTTCATTTCCTTTTTATTCTTGAGCTATGAAAATGTGTGAAAAAAAATTGACCTAATGGTGCCTTTTAAGTAAAGCTTATTTTGATACTGTAATAGACATTGTTTTTATCACTGTATCTTAATCCTTCAGACTTCTAAACATGTACAATTTTGTAAACACAAAGACCTTATTGATTTTCTTTATCCTATCTTACATATTGTTAGTATTAACCTTTTTATTATTATATATTGTTCCTTTAAAAATATCCATACTCCCTTTGAGCTATTTATTACCATCACTGCAGTCACCCTGGGTACCCAAGTCATTGTCCCTAGTAACCAGAAAAAAAAACACAAAACTGTAAATACTGCCTTAGTTCTTACTGAATCTCTACCATGCCCCTGGTCTCATTTCTTCTTATTCTAATTTGTTACAGTAGGAGAAAAGAGGGGTAGACAGGGAGGGTGTCTCCCACGTCTTACTATGTACAAATTTTACTACCTGAAATTCCTTAAGGGATAATTTCTCATTCTTTGAATCAAAGATTATTAAACCCTATAATCATTGAAGTTTATCTTAGTCAAAAGTCTATTTCAAGCCAAGTCATCCTTTCATTCTTTTCCTTAATATCTAAGCTAATGAAATAAATTAAGCACATAGGGTTCTTTCAAACCTTACAGAATTTCCAGATCTCATGGAAATTTTTATCTGTTTAAATCATTTTAAAGCGATCTTATGTACCTGTATTGAATACCTTATTTCTACAGCTGATAGTTAGCTATCAGTTCTTGACATAGTGGATCCTCCTTAATTTCTCCAAAGCCTCTCAAACCTCAAGTTAAGAAAACATTACCAAATAGCTGCCCGATATCTTTACTGCTTACTCATTTTTTCCCTCTTCGATGAGGCATTTATTTTTATCCTCCTATCAAGAAAACTCTCAGAGACCAGCTAGCACACTACGTAAGTGGACACATAGACAGGTACCTTCTATTATTCCCTTCCTGTCATTTGCTCACTTGATCTCTTCTATTATTATATTTTGTTATATATCTATTATAGATAGGTAGATAGATTGATATAACAAAAGACAAAGTATTTTATGTTATGCCTAAAATTCTCCCAATATCAGCTTGTAAATCATTTGCTCATCTAACATTTCTATAAACTAACAATTAGAAATTTATGAACTACCAGTGAGCATGGATGTTGGAGAAAAAACCAAGGTGACAGTGGCACGTGAAAGGCCACTTTGTATCCTGTCTGTCCTCTATAAAGCAGAGCAAAATCTGGGTCATTACATTCAGCAGGGAGCTTTGAAACACCTTCCAACTTTGTGCTGCATGATGATGAGTGTCTTTTGACCTAGTTTTGAACAAGAGAAATGCAAGGTTGCCAGGCCATAGAGGCTGTAAGGATTGGATTTATGCTTTTCTGTTGCTAGAAAGATCCCTAAAATGGAAGCTTCATGATTCTTCTCTTTCAAGGAAACCCTAATGTGGTTATGTTTGCCATCTCTTGGCTGAGAGGCCAAAGATCCTTTCTGCTACTATTTCAGGCTATAAGCAGATTGAAAACAATTAAGATGGTCTTAATGGCCCTTCAGCTTGACGAGGATATAAACAGGCTCCTTTCTAAACTTTAGGCCTTTGGTCTCCCTTTCCTTAGAGAATTTACTCCAGAAAACTTGCAATTATAAATTCTTTCTCTATCCCTTTGAGATGTTAATAATTTGAAAAGCCTTTTTGCCAGTTTTACAATCCAGGAATCTTGCTCTCAAGGATCCGGAAGCATTCTGTTTGAAATGCCAACTTCAAGGATGATAGCATCCTTATTTCTCAGTTCTTTGTGGGAGAGTAGAAGTGTACTTTGAGTGAGTGCCTTGCTCTAAGTTTTAAAATTACATCATATCACAAAGGAAAGGTTTACTTTTACATCTGCAACCGCAGATGGCCTGTGTTCTCTCTCATTCTAGCATTTAAAAATGTTCTCTCCTTCCCCTTAAATACTGAATTCTGCCTCTCTTCCCTATTGCAACAGCCTTGTTGACTCCTTTAACTTTGCCCAGTGTAATATTTACTTTGACATAATAGAATTTAAAAATAACTGAGGCTGGGAAATGTCCATATCTGTCCATCACATTGCTACTTTGAGATACAGCACCCAGAGCAGAAGCATTTTTCTTTTTCAAAAAGGCTTCATTTACTGATTGTTATATTAGCAAACTCCTCTGGATGAGAAGCCAAATCCTCCAGGAAGACAGATTCCCAATAGTTTTATAGACTTTTTGTTCTAGTGGCCGATCTTCACCAAGTCATCTTACTTTCCCTGTAACCCGAAATACTACAAAAACACAGCTCCTTACACTGGGGTCCTCTGATTTGATAATCAGGTACTAGCCTACCTTTTTTTGTCTTATTAAATACCAGGATTGAGAGTTCAGGCAAAATGAACCACCTGCCATTTCTAAAAAAAAAAAAAATATTACATCAATTCATTCTATCTGCCTTTGCTTCTATACCAAGATTTTATTATAATGTCTCCCCTTACCACACTAATCTTGGAAATTATTAAAATGTTTTAAATGAATATGAGCCCTGATAATGCCTGGAGAGGCAGGTTTTATGTCTTCAACTCTCTTTTAATGTATCACCTTATACCGTATTCATTCCCTCATTTAACTTCTCCACTTGGACTGTGAGCTTCTGTAAGACAAAGGCATGGCTGATTCATTGGTTTATTCTCCAGAGATACGGCTGATACTTGCACCTTTGAAACATTCATCAACTGTTTGCTAATTGGCAAACTTATCTGAATGTGGTAAACATAACATGGTGCAAAGGCCATTAGGAAACATCAACATAGTAGATCAGGAAGAAAATGCTTCAAAAATTAGTCACTTTCATAACTCTAAATATCTTCATTGTCCCTTTCAACTA